>NC_092100.1:28265072-28298005 GCF_045679555.1 Salvelinus alpinus
GTTGAAGTCGGAAGTTTACATACACTTAGGTTGGAGTCATTAAAACTCGTTTTTCAACCAGTCCACAAATTTCTTGTTAACAAACTATAGTTTTGACAAGTCGGTTAGGACATTTACTTTGTGTATGACACAAGTCATTTTTCCAACTATTATTTACAGACAGATTATTTCAATTATAATTCACTGTATCACAATTCCAGTGGGTCACTAAGTTCACTGTGCCTTTAAACAGCTTGGAAAATCCCAGAAAATTATGTCATCGCTTTAGAAGCTTCTGATAGGCTAATTGACATCATTTGAGTCAATTGGAGGTGCACCCGAGGATGTATTTCAAGGCCTACCTTCAAACTCACTGCCTCTTTGCTTGACATCAGGGGAAAATCAAAAGAAATCAGCCAAGACCTCAGAAAACAAATTGTAGAACGCCACAAGTCTGGTTCATCCTTGGGAGCCATTTCCAAACGCATGAAGGTACCACATTTATCTGTACAAACAATAGTATGCAAGTATAAACACCATTGGACTTCGCAGTCGTCATACCGCTCAGGAAAGCGATGCGTTCTGTCTCCTAGAGATGAACATAATTTGGTTTCGAAAAGTGCAAATCAATCCCAGAACAAGAACAAAAGACCTTGTGAAGATGCTGGAGGAAACAGGTACAAAAGTA
The DNA here is from genome assembly GCF_045679555.1 of Salvelinus alpinus. Taxonomy (NCBI): domain Eukaryota; kingdom Metazoa; phylum Chordata; class Actinopteri; order Salmoniformes; family Salmonidae; genus Salvelinus; species Salvelinus alpinus. The sequence continues at coordinate 28,265,740 of NC_092100.1, forward strand.
TCTATATCCACAGTAAAACGAGTCCTATATCGACATAACCTGAAAGGCCGCTCAGCAAGGAAGAAGCCACTGCTCCAAAACCTCAATAAAAAAGCCAGACAACGGTTTTCAACACATGGGGACAAAGATCATACTTTTTGGAGAAATGTCCTCTGGTCTGATAAAACAAAAATAGAACTGTTTGGCCATAATGACCATCGTTATGTTTGGAGGAAAAAGGGGGAGGCTTGCAAGCCGAAGAACACCATCCCAACTGTGAAGCACGGGGGTGACAGCATCATGTTGTGGGGGTGCTTTGCTGCAGGAGGGACTGGTGCACTTCACAAAATAGATGGCATCATGAGGGAGGAAAATTATGTTGATATATTGAAGCAACATCTCAAGACATGAGTCAGGAAGTTAAAGCTTGGTCGCAAATGGGTCTTCCAAATGGACAATGACCCCAAGCATACTTCCAAAGTTGTGTCAACATGGCTTAAAACTTCTTAGGGATAGGGGGCAGTATTTGGAAGTTTGGATGACTGAGGTGCCCAAAGTAAACTGCCTGTTACTCAGGCCCAGAACCTAGGATATGCATATGCATGGCAGTAGTGGATAGAAAACACTCTAACGTTTCTAAAACAGTTAAAATAATGTCTGTGAGTATAACAGAACTGATTTGGCAGGCAAAACTCAGAGGACAATCCATCCAGGGAATTTTTTGTTGTTGAGGTCATTGCCAATACTTTTCTATGGGGAAGCCGAATTATTAGGACCCAGATTATAGGTCCTATGGCTTCCACTAGATGTCAACAGTCTTTAGAAATTGTTCAATGTTTTGTTTTTTGAAAAATGAAGAAGTAGTCGTATTCTTTATAAGTGTCACTCAGGTGGACTCGAGGCTTTTGGTGCGTGTGAATGAAAGCGCGCTCTGTGTTGTTTTTCTCTGGTATTGGAAACAGTTTACTCCGTCTCAAATTTTATCGATTATTTACATTTTAGGGTACCTGAGGTTGGATTAGAAACGTTGTTTGAAATGTTTGCACCAAGTTTACAGGTAACTTATTAGATATTTTGTAGGCATGTTGGGCGAGTTGGAACCGGTGTATATCTGAATCAAACGCGCTAAATAAACTGACATTTTTGGGATATAAAGAAGGACTTTATTGAACAAAACGACCGTTCATTGTGTAACTGAGTCCTTTGGGATTGCAAAAAGATGAAGATCTTCGAAGGTAAGCGATTTATTTTGTCACTATTTCTGACTTTTGTGATGCATCTGTTTTGTTGGAAAATGTTTTTCATGCTTTTGTATGCGGGGCGGCTGTCCTCAGATATTCGCATGGTATGCTTTCGCCGTAAAGCCTTTTTGAAATCTAACAAAGTGGCTGGATTAACAAGAAGTTAATCTTTAAGCCGATGTATAACACTTGTATTTATTATGAATGTTTATTTTGACTATTTCTGTATTTTGAATTTGGCGCTCTGCAATTTCACCGGATGTTGTTGAGGTGGGTCGCTAGCGAAACGCCTGCGCCAGAAAGGTTAAGGACAACAAAGTCAAGGTAGTGGAGTGGCCATCACAAAGCCCTGACCTCAATCTTATAGAAAAAATGTGGGTAGAACTGAAAAAGCTATTGCGAGCAAGGAGGCCTACAAAACTGACTCAGTTACACCAGCACTGTCATGAGGAATGGGCCAAAATTCACCCAACTCATTGTGGGAAGCTTGTGGAAGGCTACCCGAAACGTTTGACCCCCGTTAACCAATTTAAAGGCAATGCTACTAAATACTAATTGAGTGTATGTAAAAGTCTGACCTACTGGGAATGTGATGAAATAAATAAAAGCTGAAATAAATCATTCTCTCTACTATTATTCTGACATTTCACATTCTTAAAATAAAGTGGTGATCCTAACTGACCTAAGACAGGGAATTTTTACTAGGATTAAGTGTCAGGAATTGTGAAAAACTGAGTTTAAATGTATTTGGCTAAGGTGTATGTAAACTTCCGACTTCAACTGTACCTAAATGTTTAAAATCCATAATATTTATGATTATTTATTTGAATTGCGCACCCTCCAGTTTCAGCGGAAGTTGTCCCACTACAAACTCCCAGCCTCTTACAAACTCCCAGCCTCCCTCTGAGAACTTTGTAGTGCAGTGAACCATGCAGGACCTAAGGCATTGTGGGTTCTCTATGTGCAAATGGTTCCTGGGCTTTTTCCATCAGTGTTGATAGCCTGACTGTTCAAGCACATACTGTAGAGCTAAGAAGACAAGCAGTGACTCATACCTTGTGTGTTCACATCTTAGAATTGGGAGGGTCAGTAAAGTTCCCTTCACCTCTGTGTGAATGTGAAAAAGTAATCACACACTGCTAATGTTTGACAATGTCATAAAACAGGAAGTGTAGTGTTATGAACAACACTGATAAACCTGTACAAAATTAAGTGTTTATTTATTTTTCTCAACTGAGAAACTTCAAGGTCTTGACCCTACTATACATTTGGATTAGCCCATCTGACAGTCAACAGAGATCATTAACGTAAACATTGGGCATTCACAAGCACTGGCTTCACTAATGACAATCCAGATATCTGGATCTACTGTACCATTACACTAACGTGTTCCATGGAGCAAACACAAGGATGCTATTACCAGCTACATATGATATTCTCAGACCCAAATGGAGCCACTGTACAACAAGGCCTCGTAAACAAAAATCTACAAACACTTAATCAAAGCTTCAATCCGCTGTCACTGATCACAAAACCTGAAATATTTCTTAATTCCGTAGAAAGAATGTGAGCAGAAATCGAAGATGCATTTCATATTTATGATAAGTTAGTCACATACCTGCGGTTTATTTATTGATCGTTAAGGTTTAAGATGCTGTGGCTTTTTATAATGTTTTTATTTTGTCATTGAAATAGACTCTATTGCATGTTCATACGCAGACTATGACAGCTCCCCTTCTCCGCCGTTGCACAGAGATACTGGGCCAATCTGGACTCAGGCACTACATAATCAAGCGCTCCACAGCAGAGCTGGAATTTCACCTGGAGGGAGGAGTGAGCCAGGCCCAGGCCCCAGGCCCAGGCCCCAGGCCCAGGCCCCCATTGTCCCCATGGATAACCAGCACAAAGCTTTTAGTAGGAAACCCACAGCATCAATCCTACCTGCCTCCAACTCCCCACAATTCCTTCTCCCTAACATCATTTAACTACACTCATACCCATGCATATAAATGTTCCTGACTTGCATTGGCCACGGTATATTATTGCACATTCAACTATGATCTGTTTTTGCCTGCAGCAAATCGTTGCTTAGACAAACTCAGGATTTTTATAAACATCACTCTGCTGTATTGCTTTACAAACCAAACAGTTAAGGCACCATCTGTATTGTGTAAGTATAAAGACTACTGTGTAGCAGGTCATGGCAGTAATGCAGTATTTCAACTACTGGAATGAGTTCTAGTGGCGGTGGACTGCAGCTTACAATTAAAAGATCACTGAGTGCATGGTGTACAGTGTGCATGCCCTTTGCCACAGCACTCACGACAGTGAGAGAACACATCAATTCGGTGGGGCATGGACTCTACAAGGTGTTGAAGGCGTTCCACGGGGATGCTGGCTCATGTTGACTCCACAGTTGGGTCAAGTTGGCTGGATGTCCTTTGAATGGTGGAACATTCTTGATACACATGGGAAGCTGTTGAGCATTAAAAACCCAGCAGTGTTGCAGTTCTTGACACAAACCGGTGTGCCTGGCACCTACTACCTTACCCATTCACCCTCTGAAGTGCACACATACACAATCCATGTCTCATTTGTCTCAAGGCTTGAAAATACTTCTTTAACCTGTCTCCTCCCCTTCATCTACACTGATTGAAGTGGACTGAACAATTGACATCAATAAGGGATCATAGCTTTCCCCTCGATTTACCTGGTCAGTCTGCCATGGAAAGAGCAGATGTTCATAATGTTTGTACACTCAGTGTATAACGCAGACAATAATATCAGATTCATAGTACAACAGTGTGCTGCCCTCCCTTTGTACCCAATTGTATAATATACTGTACTGACCAAAAGTGCAATTAAATGTGGAGTTCAGCTTTTTTCTTTCAGAAATCAGAGAGTTCTGCGAGGCACATAAATACTCAATGATTATAAAGACAGTAAAATGCTATTTGCAGCTTAGCTTCAGGAGTTACTTAAAACATTTTAGGAGGCTTAGTGATTGTGGCCTCTTAAAATAGTGTGTCAGTGTCTGTTCTATGTTCAAACCATGTCACGCTGAGGCTTTTCTGTCTATTTTTAGACTAGTATCAGTAAAAGGCGCAGCGTGTGGTTTTCAACTTCTATCGCCTGCACTGCTGAGGTGAGTGTTTAAAACATGGCACATACCCTGTAGCTCAAATGAACTAGCAACCTGCTCTGATTTCTTCCCCAAGGTAGGTTAAGCCATGGGATTCAGTGCTTATTTCCAGATGCAGGTCCGCTCCACAGAGGGGCGGCCTGCTGTTTACTCATCCCATCTCCCAGTGATCTGGCTGGGCTACTGTACCCTGACTAAGTCCTCTCAGGCTACACTCACAAACACCTCGTTCTTGTACTTACTCTACAACGGTTGTGGTGTACTATAAGCCCAGCTGAAATAGTCAAAAAATGCTTGTGTTTGTTTGTTTTGGCTCATAGCCAAATGCTCGTGGGCATTCTAGCTCAGCACATGCCTGTTCTAGACATGGCATAGAGAAATGACCATGATATTATGAAGCAGGTAGAAGAGAAGATGAAATGCAAAGCCACTGGACTAGAAGGACAAGTTGAACTGCATATGTAAGGAGTCAAAGTGAACTGCTAAGCTAAAATGAAAGTCCAGGACCTAGATTATAAACCTGTTGGTATGGTACCTTGAATAACCAGAGGGCCTCAGTGAAAACAATAGCAAAAAGGGCTGCTTTGGAAGAGCTATTGCTGTAACCTCATTCACAAATAGGGACATTGGTTGCAGATCTGTCATATATTACTGCCTCACTGAGAATTATATAGACAGACACTACTCTGGTCCAGTGATGGTAAAAAAAGACTGATGCATGAACAAGGCCCTCAAAGCTCTCTTAACGTGGCTGTTCCACTTGATTCAGGTGGCAATACATCCATGTTACTGGACTGAAGTCTATAAATCAGTTGTATTTCTTAGAACATTTAGAGGAAATTAATAAGAAACAAATGTGTGTAAATTACTATCTAGTGTTTGTTTATTGAGGTAAAAGGTAAGTGTTCCTTGTAGAAAACCCGCATGCTTTGTGACTTAACTACCGTGGATCATCTCTTTTGAAGTGCACTAATTGCTGCAGAATGAGAGGGGGAAATGATGTCCCTATCAACTCTGCTCTTCTCTGCTTTTGTGTACATTTGGCTGCAGTAATGAGACATCAGAATGGTATATCAGAGCTCTGGATAAAAATGATTAAGAGGGATATTAGGCATTTACTGCAGGAACGACACTTCCGCAACGTGGAGTTTGGACATATTCCCAAATTTTAATTTCAACGGACCAGTAATCTCTTTAATTAAACCCTCCCCACCCGGCACAGTGAGCACAGTTAGAACTGGCAAATGAGGAGAAACAGACGTATACATCAACTGTCTCCTCAGCCATCCAAGGGATTCAGAGGGGAACTTAGAGCTAAGCTTTTTGTGAGACTGAAGGCATTATCCACCAAGTGGGTGGGATTTCACAGTCTCTCTGGGAAGAAGTGTCAAACTATCACTGCCACGTGCGATATACTGTTAGATCATAAGAGGGTATAAAATAATTGTGAAGTTGTCGAATTTTGAAAGGTTAATAATCTCCTTGGTAACAGAAGATTCCATGTCCTGAGTATGGTCTATAAGTCATCGACTGACAGCCAGTATGCATTTGGTGTGTGACATGAGTGGTGATAATTAATGTCGAAAAGACGTTTAAGAGGACACCAGATCCAAAAAGCCCACTGTCACAATAGACACAAAACTCTGCAAGTTGTCCCGTGCGTTGCTTAATGTTTCATGAGGTTTACTGACTAATTTTGCTCAGCTGCAGTCCATTAGAATAACTGGAAATGTATGATTTATGTCTACTAGCTATGCTATTCCTGGACTTCACTGTGTCAAGAATTTTTGCGTTGCGTTACTATGATGTCAAACTTGGCTATATAGGAGTTGTACTGTAGATACATTGCCACAGTAACAGCAAGCCTGTAACATATTTTCACTTAATGTATGGAAATAGACCTTGATCCCTCCATGTGGACACAAGATGAGTTTCAGTACAATGTACAATAGGCCTACATTCTAACACAAAGTGACTAATGTAATTGTAGATTTGTAATGGGGCATTATGAAGTGTATAATCAACTTTTGTTTCGCAAAGAAATACTATAAATTCCCACAGACTAAACTTACAGTTGGTACGATTGCGGCTAGCATTCAACATGGAGACTAGACTAAAAGAGGGAACTGGAGGCAAACATGCTTAATGATTCAGGGGGGTCTCACTCCAGAAAATCTGCTATAAATTTACAAGGAGTTTTCAAAGCTGCTGACTGTGCTCCCTTTGCCTCTAGCTCCATGACTACAGTGCAGAGAGGATTGTCCAGTGGTGGAAAAAGTATCCAATTGTCATACTTCAGTAAAAGTAAAGATAACTTAATAGAAAATGACTCAAGTAAAAGTAACCCAGTAAAATACAAAAAAGTATTTCGTTTTAAATATACTTAAGTATCAAAACTAAATGTAATTGCTAAAATATACTTAAGTATCCAAAGTCAAAGTAAAAGTATAAATAATTTCACATTCCTTATATTAAGCAAACCAGACAGCACAATTTTCTTGTTCTTTTTTAAAATGTATGAATAGCCAGGGGCACACTCCAACACTCAGACATCTTTTACAAACTAAGCATTTGTGTTTAGGGAGTTCGCCAGATCAGAGGCAGTAGGGATGACCAGGGATATTCTCTTGATAAGTCTGTGAATTGGGCCATTTTCCTGTCCTGATAAGCAATCAAAATGTAACGAGTAATTTTGGGTGTCAGGGAAAATGTGTGGAGTAAAAATTACATTATTTTCTTTAGGAATGTAGTGAAGTAAAAGTAAACATTGTCAAAAATATAAATAGTGAAAATAAAGATACCCCCCAAAAACTACTTAAGTAGTACTTTAACATATTTTTACTTATGTACTTTACACCACTGGGATTGTCAACCCAATCCATTCCAAACCACTTAAGTAAAATTGTCTAGATAAACGGGAAGGCATGGAAAGAGAGCAAGGAGCCTCCATTGTTTACAATGTGACAAGAGCCAGGCTGCCTTCCATCCACAATCACTCCTCTGCTCTGTTTTAATAGCAGGCTCAGTGATGCTTGACTGGGAAGACAACATGAAACATTTCATTACTCCCACCATGACTTACTATAATCTAGTGAGTGCTAGTTAACTGAGACTCTTTCTTTTATTCACCATGTCATAAATCTCTCTATGCTGGACACGGAAGGAACACACGTAGGGAAAAAGGCAGCGTTAGCTATCTTTAGTTTCTCGACTGTGTTGAGTCTCCTCCTGATTACCTTTCAAACATCTATACATGTTTCAGTGATAACGTTTAGGTTTCACCACTGAGAATGTGGTGTTGGTGAAGCTACTTTGAAAATATAGTTTAACAAACTACCAGTTACTTCACACTAAAATGTGTTTTAAGCTACACTAAAGCTACCCTTAACAAAAATTAAGTTTACTTAACCAAAGTTACTTTGAAAAAGAAGTTCACTACATCCAAACTTCTTTGTGAAAAATTATCATATCTAAATCTGAAATGTCATAGGCTACAAATTGCAAGAACAGATCACTCTGGAGACAGCTGTTAACAGAATGTATAATTTAGCTTATTACACACAAAACCTATGTTCCAAGTGTGAATTAGGCAGTTCTGATCTTTAAAAAAAGAAAGGAAATTCATGCCTACTACACCCATATTTTCTGTTTTTTTGTAGCACAAAAAATTGTGTGTAGTTCCCGTAGTTAGCTACACTGCTACATGGCAAAAAAGTAATTAACAACTGAAAACACTACCTAAATTAGAATTTAGTTCAACTACCACCAAGCTACTACAAAATGTAGTTAAATTACTAGTTGAACTACATGTAGTTCATTACTCCCCAATACTGGCAGAATGTCAAACAGTACGAGTTTAGAGTGACTGAAAATAAAACTGGTGTTGTTGCAGTAAGTCAATCACACAGCCTATCTGATGGAATGCAACCTGAGAGGCAATGTGGGGGAGGGTATTATGGGTAATTTTAGGGACCGTTTAGGGACCATTATGAAACACTTACCATATTTATGGCATAAAACATTTATATTGGCTGCTTTTCCCTGAGTAACAACCATTTCAGAAGTCAAGTGCAACTGAACTAAAAGCAACAAGTGAAGTCAGCCAGGGAGAGGTTGACAGCCTGGAACGAGGATTTCCTTGAGGCAATTTAAGACTACATCAGTAACAAAGCAGTGTTCAACAGTCTTCATGCATTCTGACTTCATATTATCATAATTCATTGCTGAAATTACTCATCGTAAGTATGTTATACGGCATTTTTACAATAGCTTTACCATCACCATCCTAATTCTATCAAGTAGATGGTTCTGAGATCACCCAATACCCTACCCACAACCAGAATCCCTCAGCTATTATATTATGTGGACTCATCTGTGTGAGTTTTGCAGAAATAATAAAAGACTCATCGCCACATGAACAGCATATTTACACACTGAAGATACTGAGTCTCCTCCCCCCTCTTGGAGCAGAAGTTTATTTTCAGCTGCATATGAAAAGACAGGGTGGTCCAGTCCTTTCTGCTCAGCCTGTAATCCTGAAGTTGCCAGTTGGGAGAGCTTCCTTCCTGATGGGGAAATGACATGCAAATAGCCTCCTCTTCCCTCCTCTTCCCTCCCTTACATCCAACTCTGCATGTACTGCAGCTGTCTAATGAAGGCATCAGCTGCCTCTGATGAATTATGTCTTTAAAGCTGCAATCAGCAGTAGAAACAATTAGAAAGCGTTCTCCCTGACCCTTGTTTTGGTAAAAAGCTGAGGGATGGGCCTGGAGAAATGGAACCATTCTCAAATTCATAGACAGAACTATGGATGCAAGAACTGACCATCCATGAGATCAACAATATAGTTTTAACCACGTTTTGATGCTATAAAGTGTTTGTTTACATTTACATTATTTATACACGTTGGAGTATATGTTTGGGGTTCTGATGAGGTATGACAGGTGAGCTAAGCTCATGAGGAATGTATAAGTTATATTCTTCAATAGTCTATGGGTAAATATAATTAATTTATAAGTCCAAAAATGAATGTAGCAACTGGTCCGAAGAACTGTTCTTTGGTTTAAGTCTGTGAAGAGGCACTCCAACATAATGCTTTACTGCATGATTAAGTCCAACAATTTTAGCATCTTTATCAGGAAATAATACAATTACAAAGATACATATTTGGCTTCAAGCGCACTCTGATTTTGTTGTATCACCAAACAAACAGCAAAAATGACATTTTGCATGAAGGTTTTACAGCAAGTCTGTTGGCTAGACTCCAATACAGCCGGGGAAGGAAGCCTGTAGCTAGAATCAGATAGGAATCAGATGTAAGCCTACAGTATATGAGATTCAAATGCCTAATAAATTATCCTAAAGACATAAATCAAGAGGGAAGCTTGTGACTTATGAATGGATGAAGGCCAGTCACCAGAGTATCTCTTAGCCAAGGTCCCTTCAGTGGCCTGGGAGGATCTGTGGGGCTGTCATTCACTCAGCCTGTCTGAAGCCCCACCTCTCAGGAGGACAAATGACACTAGCCAGGGCTGCAGTGATAAAGAACTCCCTCTAGTTTATGGCTCTGCCTGTGTACAGTGCAGTCAGGGACCGAGCAGAGGTGTGATGTATAGCAGGGGGGCACACTCAGTTGTCCTGGCTAGTCGTGAAATAGTGCATGTCCAATAATTCAGCATAATGCACCATCCATTATGGCAGCTGTTTGATCAGTTTGTAAAGACGGGCAAACACATTGCTTTCCCTAGCCACATATTTATCTTAAAGGCACAGGCATTGCGATATTTCAGAGAAATCAATGGTTTCTGCAATTCAGCTGGCGAGGAAGCCCTGCTGAAAACGTCAATGAAAATATACAATCTAATCTATGGCAACAGAGAAAGCCACAGAGCACACTGTTCCGGACTCTGACAGATTCTAGATTTTTACAGATTCTTGCATATCTAACCTTTGTCGTCAAAAGTATCACTTGCAAGACAGAACATAACTATACTACTAAAATACTGTTCTCAGTGAAATGTCTGTGTAAATGTAAGATGTCCTGCAGGTGTCTCTGCACTAGTGTCCTTACAGGATGAGTTGGACACAGCCAGTCAGGTGAGTAGCCTACAATGGCAGTTAAATGTGGGATATCTGAATAAGCATTGCCTGGTTTCAAAAGAACATCAGGACTGTGAAATAGTTTTGTTGAAGCCAAGGCTTTACCAATAACAAATTAATATGGCATCATATCACAACTGCAGTTGGCTCAGTTTTAGTCTCTTTAATTTGCAGCAGGATTTTTCAGAGAGAATTACAAATCCAATGTAAATTTCATACAGGCTTGCTTGCCACTATAGGCCTTTCATTTCCTTTTCATTCTATGTTTCTTAACACACCCTTGTATCAGGGGTAAATGGAATTATCAAACATGTAAAGTAAGTGTGAGCTAAGCCCATAAGAAGATTTATTTGCATAAGAACACACACAGCGGAGGGAGCTTCCGGTCAACCGGCTTTACATTAAAAACATATTTTCAATGGAGAGTAGGAAGTAGGCTATGTGCTCACTGTTGACAGTTGCATACTGTATGTGACAACATTTCTTAAAACTCTGAAAAAAGAAACATTACCATACTGATTTTAATATTTACCATATAAATAAATGTATTATTAAGCTGTACGTGTAACGGTTCTCCTCCTCCTCTTCATCCGAAGAGGAGGAGCAAGGATTCGACCAAAATGCAGCGAGGTATGATGCCATAATGAATTTATTAAATAAAGACGAAACACGAAGAACTCTTGAATAACTTACAAAATAACAAAACGAAGTCAACAGACCTGAACAAACGAACTTACATATACACGAAGAACGCATGAACAGGAACAGACTACATAAAACGAACGAACAAACGAAACAGTCCCGTGTGGTGCGCAGACACAGACACGGAAGACAATCACCCACAAACAAACAGTGTGAACAGCCAACCTATATATGGTTCTCAATCAGAGGAAAACGTCAAACACCTGTCTCTGATTGAGAACCATATAAGGCTAATTACAAGTGACCTAAACATAGAAACACAAAACATAGAATGCCCACCCCAACTCACGCCCTGACCAACTAAACACATACAAAAATAACATAAAACAGGTCAGGAACGTGACAGTACGTCTGTACATTGGTTCAGAAATCTAAAATAGCAGCAGCAGCAGTTTCCCATGGACAGAGAGCCAACCACAATCAGTAGGTCTACTGAATATGTCATTAAAGCAACCAATCTTCTGTTTAGGAGACAACCAACCTCTTCTCTCAGCTTTTAGCTGAAAGCAGTCACCTCAGAAATAATGAGAAGTAGAGAAAAATACTGTACTACTTCCTTAATAACCTCTACAGGATCGGTCTCCCCCCGCGTGACGGTTGAGCTAACGTAGGCTAATGTGATTAGCATGAGGTTGTAAGTAACAAGTACATTTCCCAGGACATAGACATATCTTATATGGACAGAAAGCTTAAATTCTTGTTAATCTAACTGTCCAATTTACAGTAGCTATTACAGTGAAATAATAACATGTTATTGTTTGAGGAGAGTGCACAGTTATGAACTTGAAAATGTATCAATAAACCAATTAGACACATTTGGGCAGACTTGATACAACATTTTGAACAGAAAAACAATGGTTTATTGGATCAGTCTAAAACCTTGCACATTCACTGCTGCCATCTAGTGGCCAAAATAGAAATTGCGCCTAACCTGGAATAATACATGGTTACCTTTCTCTTGCATTTCAAAGATGAGGAAAAAATAAAAAAATAAATGTGCATGTTTTTTTCTTTGTATTATCTTTTACCAGATCTAATGTGTTATATTCTCCTACATTAATTTCACATTTCCACAAACTTGAAAGTGTTTCCTTTCAAATGGTATCAAGAATATGCATATCCTTGCTTCTGGTCCTGAGCTACAGGCAGTTAGATTTGGGCATGTCATTTTAGGCAAAAAAAATGAAAAAAAGGGTCCGTTCCTTAAGAGGTTTTAATCTCTGCCCAAAGTAATGTTAATTATAAGGGACCATTAACACTTACAGCAATGAATTAATTATTAGCTCATGCTTACAACGTGCAGTTTCCCTATGCTAAATTACCATGTTGCCATAGGTTGTCTTTTACATTCCAAATACAACCTGTCTAAAAGGAATACAATAGTAAGAAACGCATGGTTGAAACCCCTTTTAGCATTCTTAATGTGTTGTTAAAGTAAGGGGAGGAATTTTGAGAGTGGATTTACCATCTGAAATTAAATGCATGTCTTTATTGCAACATAGCTTTCTCAAACGGGTCATACAACATTTAATGACCAAGGGTCTGTTTTTCCTTTGCCTGTGTTATCTACAGTTAACTGCAGTTGCTATTAACAATTTTAGCACCACAGACTGTAGGCCTACTTTAACATTTAGAGACAGTGTCAGTTCGTACAACAATAACACTGCCACCCAGGTCAGAGAATATACTGTAGACCCACTGTCCATACAGCAGATGAATCGAGTTCCCTCTACACTTTTCCCTCACCCTCAGTTTGCTGTCTACACAGATTCCAATCATTGCACATCATCCAACACATTTGGCTGTGCCTAATGACTGTCGCACTAATGAATAATCAGCGTTATGCCATTTAAGTGGTTCAGTTGACTTCAAGAGACAAATCTGACAAAAATAGACTAAGACTCCCAGGGTACATAGTTAAATGGACTGTGGCATTCAAAATTATGGAAATCTATTTCAGGAAACATCCATAAAATAATGGGTTTGTTATTATAAAGTCATTACACAATCATAGTAACTTTCTATATTTTTTATTTGCACAATACCCACTGACTACAGAAGTCCACTGACTACAGAATATTCAGCATTGACAATGAGAGGCCAATAATGTTGTCAGACTCTAATCTAAATCTATGACGTTAAAATGCCTATTTACTCTGTTCCATCTGACTGCACAACCCACTGTCTCATCAGCCAAGCCAGGCTATTTCTAAACTTGATCTCCACTATAAAAAGCATCTAAACATTATCTCACATTTCTTTTAGACAAACCTTTAATTTTTAACAGCGGAGATTTGCATAAACCTTGCTGTCTGTCTCTCCGACATTTGCAACATTGTTTCAATATTCAAATTTGATCTCCAGCTGTCCCATAGTAATGAACCTTTCCGGAGTCGTGACGAGACAGACAGGCAGGCAACATTTCTACATACATTTTTACAAGACAACGTTAGCCGTAGCTGGCTAGTTAGCAAGCAAGGGATAAGAACGTTTCCAGCCAGTATGGCAATGGAACATTTAGAACGAACGACTGAGTCGCGTCCATAGAAACAGAACAAAAAGACAGAGCAACCGAACCGATAGAAAGAATGACCGGTCTGCTTGTGTAACAATCCTAGATGTGTGTCAGGACTATATCTTGTGGAAGTATGAATAAATTCATAAAAATAAAATATGAAAATATGTCAATCATTATTTGAATATGTTGGTAACCCGTTGTATGAAAGTGATAATGCCCTCAAAGCCGGTGTTTGGAGGATATATTGCAACGCTTTGCCTAACAACACCCGTGCCAATATATTCTCCAAACACTGGCTTCTTGGGCATTATCGCTTAAATACGACCCTTTTTCATCTGAGAAAGAATGTATCACTTCACTGACAGGGAAACAAATGTGCCTCTGACACCCGTGTTGTATTTCACACACAGGTGCAATAATAATAACTATGTTATGGCTTCTGACAGCATGAGAAATTAAATAATTGTTTTCAGGGGGAAGACAGTGGCAACTGAATTCTCAATGGTAATCGTCAGCATTTACAGTAAGGTCCAATAAACCAAATTACTCGTTCATAAAATACCCGAGAGTTGTGTACGTATAATATACATTTTTTGGATCCTATTTTTGGTGTCCATTTGTACTCGTTGCCTTTTTTTATTTTTTTAATACATTTTACCCCAATTTCATGGTATCCACTTGTTAGTAATTACTATCTTGTACGGGCTCGGGAGAGACGAAGGTCGATGCGTCCTCCGAAACACAACCCAACCAACCAAGCCGCACTGCTTCTTAACACAGCACGCCTCCAACCCGGAAGCCAGCCACACCAATGTGTCAGAGGAAACACTGTGCACCTGGCTACCTTGGTAGCGTGCACTGCGCCCGGCCCGCCACAGGAGTCGCTGGTGCGCGATGAGACAAGGATATCCCTACCGGCCAAACCCTCCCTAACCCGGACGACGCTAGGCCAATTGTGAGTCGCCCCACGGACCTCCCGGTCGCGGCCGGCTGCGACAGAGCCTGGGCGCGAACCCAGAGTCTCTGGTGGCACAGCTTGCGCTGCGATGCAGTGCCCTAGACCACTGCACCACCCGGGAGGCCTCAACTCCTTGCCTTTTTAAGTGCACAGAGTACGATCAGATTTTTTATTGAGCTAATATTTTCAAGTATTCTGATTTATTTTGTGGCAGTATGCAGGGTGACTGGTGGCTATCATCTAATTTCCAACATCTTTTTTCAAACTAAATACATTTGATCCAGACCATAACATGTTGCTCTTAGTTACCTGAAATAAATTATTCATAATGACATGCTCTGTGTTGATTGACTGTTGGCCTAATTTCTAAATAACTATCAAAACTATACCAAGACAAGAGCTGTGGATACTTCAGTTCTGAAGAAAGTAAAATTCTGCAACTGCATATTTCATATTATGTTTGACTATTTAATACAGCTAGCCTATGTCCTTTTCAAACAAGCTTCCAATTCCTATCAAAGTACAAGGCAGTTGTATTAAGGGGCCTATTTTCAGCAAGGTTCCCTTTCATGTCACAATTTGCAGAGCTTTTATTTCATAAGCAGTATGTCATGCGAAGGTGCTGTATCTCAAGGGATCCACAATGATTTCTTTGCATGGACAAATATGGTGCATTTATTTCAAACATGTTGCAAGGATCATATGAATATGTTTATCTGCTTTATAAAATGTTGGCATATTATCAAAGATAACACTTTTTTCTAAATGTACATGTATAATACAGACGTTTTCACTATGTCAGAGCATCTATCTTATCTGTAATATTGGCATTCTACATTACACTAATAAAAGGAAGGGACATATGCCATACTACACTGGCTTCCTGTTAAGGCAAGGGCTGATTTCAAGGTTTTACTGCTAACCTACAAAGCATTACATGGGCTTGCTCCTACCTATATTTCCGATTTGGTCCTGCCATACATACCTACACGTACGCTACAGTCACAAGACGCAGGCCTCCTAATTGTCCCTAGAATGTCTAAGCAAACAGCTGGAGGCAGGGTTTTCTCCTATTGAGCTCCATTTTTATGGAATGGTCTGCCTACCCATGTGAGAGATGCAGACTCGGTCTCAACCTTTAAGTCTTTACTGAAGACTCATCTCTTCAGTAGGTCATATGATTGAGTGTAGTCTGGCCCAGGAGTGTGAAGGTGAACGGAAAGGCTCTGGAGCAACGAACCGCCCTTGCTGTCTCTGCCTGGCCGGTTCCCCTCTCTCCACTGGGATTCTCTGCCTCGAACCCTATTACAGGGGCTGAGTCACTGGCTTACTGGTGCTCTTCCATGCCGTCCCTAGGAGGGGTGCGTCACTTGAGTGGGTTGAGTCATTGACGTGGTCTTCCTGTCTGGGTTGGCGCCCCCCCTTGGGTTGTGCCGTGGCGGAGATCTTTGTGGGCTATACTCGGCCTTGTCTCAGGATGGTAAGTTGGTGGTTGAAGATATCCCTCTAGTGGTGTGGGGGCTGTGCTTTGGCAAAGTGGGTGGGGTTATATCCTGCCTGTTTGGCCCTGTCCGGGGGTATCATCGGATGGGGCCACAGTGTCTCCTGACCCCTCCTTTCTCAGCCTCCAGTATTTATGCTGCAGTAGTTTATGTGTCGGGGGGCTAGGGTTAGTCTGTTATATCTGGAGTATTTCTCCTGTCTTATCCGGTGTCCTGTGTACATTTAAGTATGCTCTCTCTACTTCTCTCTTTCTCTCTTTCTTTCTCTCTCTCGGAGGACCTGAGCCCTAGGACCATGCCTCAGGACTACCTGGCAGGATGACTCCTTGCTGTTCCCAGGCCACCTGGCCGTGCTGCTGCTCCAGTTTCAACTGTTCTGCCTGCGGCTATGGAACCCTGACCTGTTCACCGGACGTGCTACCTGTCCCAGACCTGCTGTTTTCAACTCTCTAGAGACAGCAGGAGCGGTAGAGATACTCTCAATGATCGGCTATGAAAAGCCAACTGACATTTACTCCTGAGGTGCTGACTTGTTGCACCCTCGACAACTACTGTGATTATTATTATTTGACCATGCTAGTCATTTATGAACATTTGAACATCTTGGCCATGTTCTGTTATAATCTCCACCCGGCACAGCCAGAAGAGGACTGGCCGCCCCTCATAGCCTGGTTCCTCTGTAGGTTTCTTCCTAGGTTTTGGCCTTTCTAGGGAGTTTTTCCTAGCCACCGTGCTTCTACACCTGCATTGCTTGCTGTTTGGGGTTTAGGCTGGGTTTCTCTACAGCACTTTGATATATCAGCTGATGTAAGAAGGGCTAAATAAATACATTTGATTTGAATTTGATTTGAAATAAATGCATCCGAGTACAATTCTACTTGCAGAGATAAAATAACTGCTATGTACAAAAAGCCAAATACAATATACACAAAAGTATGTGGACACTGCTTCAAATTAGTGGATTCGGCTATTTCAGCCACACCCATTGCTGACAGGTGTATAAAATAGAGCACAGCACCATGCAATCTCCATAGACAAACATTGGCAGTAGAATGGCCATAATGAAGAGCTCAGTTACTTTCAACGTGGCACCGTCATAGGATGCCACCTTTTCAACAAGTCAGTTCGTCAAACTTCTGCCCTGCTTGAGCTGCCCCAATCAACTGTAAGTCCTGTTGTTGTGAAGTGGAAATGTCTAGGAGCAACAACGGTTCACAGAACGGGGCCGCCGAGTGCTAAAGCGCCTAACGCGTGTAGTCTGTCCTCGGTTGCAACACTCACTACCGAGTTCCAAACTGCCTCTGGAAGAAACATCAGCGCAATAACTGTTCGTCGGGAGCTTCATGAAATGGGGTTCCATGGCCGAGCAGTCACACACAAGCCTAAGATTAACATGTGCAATGCCAAGCGTCGGCTGGAGTAGTGTAAAGCTCACCGCCATTAGATTCTGGAGCCATGGAAACAAGTTCTCTGGAGTAATGTATCACGCTTCACCATCTGGCAGTCCGACTGACGAATCTGGGTTTGGCAGACGCCAGGAGAACGCCACCTGCCCCAAAGCATAGTGCCAACTATAAAGTTTGGTGGAGGAGGAATAATGGTCTGGAGCTGTTTTTCCTTGTTCGGGATAGGTCCCTTAACGCTACAGAATACAATGATATTGTAGACGATTCTGTGCTTCCAAACTTGGCAACAGTTTGGGGAAGGCCCTTTCCTGTTTCAGCATGACAATGCCTCCGTGCACAAAGCGAGGTCCATACAGAAATGGTTTGTCAAGATCGGTGTGGAAGAACTTGACTGCACAGAGCCCTGACCTCAACCCCATCGAACACCATTGGCAGAATTGAAACGCCGACTGCGAGCCAGGCCTAATCGCCCAACCTCACTAATGCTCTTGTGGCTGAATGGAAGAAAATCCCCACAACAATGTTCCAACATCTAGTGTTAAGCCTTCAGAGAAGATTGGAGGCTGTTATAGCAGCGAAGGGAGGACCATCTCCATATTAATGCTCATGATTTTGGAATGAGATTGTTGACGAGAAGGTGTCCACATACTTTTGGTAATGTAGTGTATCTTAATATCACATTAACCAGCTTTCTGATAATGGAATTATTGTATATACAGCCAGCCTGCAGTAAACTATCAGTGTGCCTTGTGATTTGAGCTACCAAAGATCTCAACCTAATCTAAACCTCTCTTACAACCTGACATTTCAACATTCTTTCCTTATGTTATAAAGCAGTCAGTGAGGAGGAGCCCTGTTATTATTCTAAGAAAAATTCATGCCCTTTTCAAATGAAACCAAAATATATTTAAAGTATATTAAAACACACTATTAGCTATATCTTCCAATTACAAAGCAGCAACACAACTGAACTTGTGGTTACTTCTGAACTATTTTCGATCATTCACTCCTGCTAAATTAGGATGGCAAATAATTCACCTCAACTTTTCATTTAGAAAAGGGAAAAAAAGTCAGTCACAGTAATGTCTTTAGGTTATCTTTGAAAGGTGTGTTTCCAGCAAACCAAACTTGGTTCTGTGAAAGTTCCCAGAACATTCGTTAGGTCGCGGCAAAATCTAGTGGGCTACAGTCATATCTGTTGATGCCAAAATTATCAAATGTTTTGCTACCATCTAGTGGTTGGTTGTAATATCACAGCACACGTTTGGTTACATAGTACTTTCGCTTTTACAAACGACTCAAAAGTTTCATTGTGTTGTTTGCTGCTAGTAACATATAAACAAAAAATCGTTTCGCAATTATTTACATTTAGATAATCATATTCAGATAGTAAGTGTACAGTATCCATAAAATGAAATCTTGAAGGCCTACTGTATAAGTTACGCACACTTGCAAAATATTAGTTTCCACTCCCCCTTTGCATGCAAACACGTTTATACGTTGTTCTTAAAAAACTAATTATTATCTTTGGTAGCAAAGTAATCAGGCCGTATCTTACACCACTCAATAGTAAAGCACAACAACAGTTTCCCCAATACTGTATGCAAATCCTCAACAGACATTATCCTCATGCGTATGCGTAATTGCCATTTGGAAGATACAATGATTATATCCACAAACTTTAAAAATAATGTGAGGTATATTTTGTAAATACGTGTGCTGCAAACGTGTTGGTTATTCAAAAGTCGGGTTAGGTTTAGATATTCTTTACGCTAAGACAATAGTTTTCTTCGGTCTTTAGGCTATGCTAAATAAAATCCAGAATGGAATGGTATAGTATATTTCCACGCCCCCTTAACAAGTGTGCGCACCACTCCCCTCTCTGCTACTCAACATCTCAGATGGTCTTGAGCCAGTCAGACAAATAAACAGAAGAAAGAATAATGACAGGCCTCAACGCTTTAAAAATGGATGCTAATGTAGTAGTTATTGGGAAAGACAGGGTTGGTAAATCTGGTGAGACCAAATCTCTCATTATTTATCGTTTGTGCAATGTATTCAAGTCTACAGTGCAATGGTCAGTGGACCATTCTGGCATTTCTAACTGGATCCATTCCTTTCCTCAACATACTTAGTAGGATGATGATGATGATTGTTTCACAGCGCTGACAGTCCACGTTTTAAGTAGAAGATTCATTGGAGAATATGGGAACATTGGTAAGTTTTGTTTGTCTGTCATCACCAGATATTGTAATATCAAGCTAACATTTTACTATTGTAGGCCTATGCAGTACAACTAAATTAATATTTGTCTGTTAATTGCTTTCAGAATCAATCTACAGCCACAATGTTGTCATGGATGGAAGGGACATAACTTTTAACATCTGTGATTCACCATGTTGTCAGGTATTACGAAATGTTAATATTCAATCTGTTATAATGCAGGTTAATGTTTTTCATCATTAATCTTGTTATAGAGGCAGCTCTGCAGAGTGGTCAATAGCGGGCACTGCCACAAAGTCATAAAATCTGAATTTAAACCTAACCTTAACCCTAACCTTAACCACACTACTAACCCTAATGCCTTACCCTAACCTTAAATGAAGGTCAAAAAGCTAACTTAGTTTCATGCATTTTTACAATAGAGCCAAATTTGACTTTGCAGCTGACTTATCTAAGGGAAAATCGCTCAGTTCTGCCTCATGTCAAGACACGCCAACCTGCTGTTATAATATGCCATCATCATGATGTCTGAAACTGTATTCAGTCCTTTGAAATGACTGCAAGAATTCAGTATATTTGGCATCTTATACAGAGCACTTCAGTTAATCATAGGCTTCTTTATAAGTGCCTTTATGGTGGACACAGATTTATGATGCTGCCATTTTCCCATACTGCAGTGAAGCGCCTGGTTATCTTTGGCATGAATGAGTCCACTTTTACTAGCACCATGCACGACCACAATGACTGGACACAATCGGCCCAGAGAAATAGGGCTTACATGGACTGACTAACTTATCCCAAGATTCTTCCTTTCCCAATACATAACCTTTCACTCTTTGCTCCAAGCAAGCCTATACAAATTGTATATCTTGTAACCTTTTCCAGGATCTGTCCATGGAGACCTCCCCATATGAGAAGAAAGTCCAGTGGGCGAACGGTTTTGTCCTGGTCTACAGCATCTGTGAAAGGGCCAGCTTCAACTCTGTCACCAAGCTGATCCAGTCCATTAAGGACTTCCAGGGCATGGTCAAGGTGCCCATGGTGATCGTAGACAACAAGAGGGACCTGAATCACAGACGGACAGTCCTCAGTGAGGAGGGCAGAATCCTAACCCTGACAATAGACTGCCAGTTCTATGAGGTTTCAGCTGCTGAGAACTACCACAGTGTCCTGATGGTGTTTCACGGACTAATAGACAGGATATGGGAGTCCAAGTCTGCCATCAAGAAGCAAGCTGGAATTAAGGGCATTGTGAAAAGCATGTCTGCAGTTTTTGCCAGGAGACGGACGGATTCGCTGTGAGACTATGGCACAGGGAGGAAGACATTGTATACTGTAATCAATGTATGCATAGGTCTGACATGAGTTGTTGTATGATGTCTGTGCTCTGGCATCAGGACAGGACTTGGTATGTGACAAAGGGATCCAGAGACTGCCTTATGGCTAAGACACGACAATGAAGGGCAGAAACAGGGGAAGATGGCATTGTAGGTGTGGAAATAAATGTCAGTGATCGAAAAAGTGCCCAATTGTCATACTTGAGTAAAAGTGAAGATACCTTAATAGAAAATGACTGAAGTAAAAGTGAAAGTAACCCAGTAAAATACTACTTGAATAAAAGTCTAAAACTATTTAGTTTTAAATATACTTAAGTATCAAAAGTAAATGTACATTCCTTATATATTAATTTACATTCCTTATATTTAGCAAACCAGCCGGCACAATATTTATATATTTTTCCTATGGATAGCCAGGGGCACACTCCAACACTCAGACATCATTTACAAACGAAGCATTTGTGTTTAGGGAGTCCGCCAGATCAGAGGCAGTAGGGATGACCAGGGATATTCTCTTGATAAGTGTGTGAATTGGTCCATTTTCCTGTCCTGATAAGCATTCAAAATGTAACGCGTAATTTTGGATGTCAGGAAAAATGTATGGAGTAAAAATTACATTATTTTCTTTAGGAATGTAGTGAAGTAAAAGTAAACATTGTCAAAAATATAAATAGTAAAAGTACAGATACCCCAAAAAACGACTTAAGTAGTACTTTAACATATTTTTACTTAATAAGTACTTAACACCACTGGGAAATGGAGACTAGTACCCAAAGTTATTGCTATAGTTGTGGCTGACTGCTGCAGGACAGGATTGACTTGGAGAGAGCACACTTTCCACAGAGATTGTAGATCTTGTATATTATTTACAATTAAACAACTCATTTAATTAACTGTCTAATAGCTGCTCTTTACACTGAATACTTTTGCAAAGAAATGCATATGAATATCATGGCCAGTGACCAGTCCAGTGACATTCTGTGGCCGTCTGGTAAAAGGTGCCAAAGTTAGCTCATAAAGAGCTAAATTATAGTTGATCAAATTACTATTATCCTTAACCCATTATCAACTATTGCCGGGCAAACACTTAATAATTACTTTCATACACAAACATAACTTTTTTAAACCAACGTGAGCCCTTTTCATATCAATATTGTTTGTCACCAAGATGAGTGACTAGGCTCCTGTAAATTAATACAATATTGTGATGTAGCTCAAGTGATAAACACTTGAGATAAGTATATGCATACATTTATGTTTTATTCCTATAATAAAATAAATGAATAAATAAAATAAACATGTATTGCTATGAGCTGAATAAAACCCATATACCTTCATCTTATTGACATCTTATTAAATGTATGTATGGGAATACTGGAATAAATATTGACTGTGCAGTATAGTTTGTAAATTACTCTTCTTGTAACGACAGCAACCAATACAGCAGCAGCTTTAGCTACAATCTAAATCACCGGTCAACACTTGTCAAGAAACGACATCCTCTGAATATAAGGACATGTAGGAATATTTGACCCTGTTGATGAGAAAATTCCAGTCTACCCCAGACAGAATAATGAGCAGAACATGGCAGATGGAACAAATATAACTGTTCCGTTAATCATCCCACCAGTTCAAGGCAAGTAAGGATTTAAAGTGAAGTGAGGATATGTAAACATAGACACATGCAATTAAGAAACAGTAATGAAAGTGTCATATTTCATTTCATGCATGTCCCTCATCGTGAAAAATGTGGGTTATTTCTTCAAGACAGTCTTTTGTTCAACATTTTCCCATGGTAGGTAGTAAGAAGGAAAGATGGATCCCCAGAGTCAGATTTTTTTCTCAAATCCAATTTATGAATCCCTCTAATGACAGCGGTAAAGACACAGAGCTCACTCTGGACAGGATCAAGGCGTCACTTCATTGATCTGTCTGTTCTTAATGATTCAGCTATGTTATTGGCAAAGCTAATGAGCACAGTCACATTATTTCAGACATGCTTTTATGTCTTCTATTGGGTATTTGACAACAGAATAGGAGGCATTCTTTCAAACAAAGCCTTGGCCCTCGTCTTATTGTGTTTGCCATATCACAAAGACACACGCATTATATACAGTACCAACCAGTTAAAAGTTGGGACACACCAACTCATTCAAAGGTTTTGTAAAATGTTTTACTATTTTCTACATTGTAGAATAATAGTGAAGACATCAAACTATGAAATAACACATATGGAATCATGTAGTAACCAAAAAAGTGTTAAACAAAAGAAAATATATTTTATATTTGAGACTCTTCAAAGTAGCCACCCTTTGCCTTGATGACAGCTTTGCACACTCTTGGCATTCTCTCAACCAGCTTTGTGAGGTAGTCATCTGGAAAGCATTTCAATTAACTTTCAATCTCTCTTATGGCTGAGATCGGCTAAGATCCCATTAACGGGAAAGTGCAGCCAGTGAAAGTGCAGGGCGCCAAATTCAAACAACAGAAATCTCATAATTAAAATTCCTCAAACATACAAGTATTTCACACCATTTTAAAGATACACTTGTTGTTAATCCCACCACAGTGTCCGATTTCAAAAAGGCTTTACGACGAAAGCACACCAAACGATTATGTTAGGTCAGTACCTAGTCACAGAAAAACACAGCCATTTTTCCAGCCAAAGAGAGGAGTCACAAAAAGCAGAAATAGAGATGACACTCATAGGACTTCATGTTACACAATACATGTATGTTTTGTTTGATAAAGTGCATATGTATATCCAAAAATCTCAGTTTATATTGGCGCGTTACGTTCAGTAATGTTTTGCTTCCAAAACATCTGGTGATTTTGCAGAGAGCCACATCAATTTACAGAAATAGTCATCATAAACTTTAATATAAGATACAAGTGTTATGCACAGAGTTAGAGATATACTTCTCCTTAATGCAACTCCTGTGTCAGAATTTTTTTTAATTACGGAAAAAGCAAACCATGCAATAATCTGAGTACAGCGCTCAGACAACAAACCACGTTGGAGTCAACAGAAGTCAGAAATAACGTTATAAATATTCACTTACCTTTGATGATCTTCATCAGAATGCACTCCCAGGAATCCCAGTTCCACAATAAATGTTTGATTTGTTCGATAAAGTACATAATTTATGTCCAAATACCTCCTTTTTGTTCACGCGTTTAGCCCAGTAATCGCGCGAGCAGACGAAAAGTCCAAATGTTCCGTTACAGTCCGTAGAAACATGTGAAACGATGCATAGAATCAATCTTTAGGATGTTTTTATCATGCATCTTCAATAATTTTTCAACTGGAGAATTCCTTTGTCTTCAGAAATGCAATGGAACGCAAGCTAACTCTCACGTGAACGCGCCTGGTCAGCTCATGGCACTCTGCCAGACCCCTGACTCAAAGAGCCTTCATTCCCCCTCCTTCACAGTAGAAGCATCAAACACGGTTCTAGAGACTGTTGACATCTAGTGGAAGCCTTAGGAAGTGCAATATGACCATTATCCTGTATCACTGTATATTCGATAGGTGATGAGTTGATAAACTACAAACCTCAGATTTCCAACTTCCTTGTTGGATTTTTTCTCAGTTTTTTGCCTGCCATATGAGTTCTGTTATACTCACAGACATCATTCAAACAGTTTTAGAAACTTCAGAGTGTCTTCCATCCAAATATACTAATACTATGCATATCTTAGCTTCTGGGACTGAGTAGCAGGCAGTTTACTCTGGGCACCTTATTCATCCAAGCTACTCAATACTGCCCCCAGCCATAAGAAGTTTAACAGGTGTGCCTTGTTAAAAGTTCATTTGTGGAATTTCTTTCCTTCTTAATACGTTAGAGAAAATCAGTTGTGTTGTGGCAAGGTAGGGGTGGTATAAGGAGTTAATTTTATATTATGGCAAGAACAACTCAAATAAGCAAAGAGAAACAAAAGTCCATCATTACTTTAAGACATGAAGGTCAGTCAATGCTGAAAATTTCAAGAACTTTGAAAGTTTCTTCAAGTGCAGTCGCAAAAACCATCAAGCGCTATGATGAAACTGTCTCTCATGAGGACCGCCACAGGAAAGGAAGACCCTGCAGAGGATAAGTTCATTAGAGTTAACTGCACCTCAGATTTCAGCCCAAATAAATGCTTCACAGAGTTTAATTAACAGACACATCTCAACA
Organism: Salvelinus alpinus; assembly: GCF_045679555.1. Taxonomy (NCBI): domain Eukaryota; kingdom Metazoa; phylum Chordata; class Actinopteri; order Salmoniformes; family Salmonidae; genus Salvelinus; species Salvelinus alpinus. The sequence goes on from NC_092100.1 coordinate 28,291,025, forward strand.
TCAACTGTTCAGGGGAAACTGCTTGAATCAGGCGTTCATGGTTGAATTGCTGCAAAGAAACCACTACTAAAGGACACCAATAAGAAAAAGATAATTGCTTGGGCCAAGAAACATGGGCAATGGACATTAGACTGGAGGAAATCTATCCTTTGGGCTGATGAGTTCAAATTGGAGATTTTTGGTTCGAACCGCCATGTCTTTGTGAGACGCAGAGTAGGTAAACGGATGATCTCCACATGTGTGGTTCCCACCGTGAAGCATGGACGTGTGATGGTGTGGGGGTGCTTTGCTGGTGACACTTTCTGTGATGTATTTACAATTCAAGGCACACTTAACCAGCATGGCTACCACAGCACTCTGCAGCGATACACCATCCTATCTGCTTTGTGCTTAGTGGGACTATCATTCGTTTTTCAACAGAACGATGACACAACACACCTCCAGGCTGTGTAAGGGCTATTTGACCACAAAGGAGAGTGATGGAGTGCTGCATCAGATGACCTGGCCTCCACAATCACCCGACCTCAACCCAATTGAGATGGTTTGGGATGAGTTGGACCACAGAGTGAAGGAAAAGCAGCCAACAACAACTTAGCATATGCGGGAACTCCTTCGAGACTGTTGGAAAAGTATTCCAGGTGAAGCTGGTTTAGAGAATGCCAAGAGTGTGCAAAACTGTCATCAAGGCAAAGGGTGGCTACTTTGAAGAATCTCACATATAAAATATATTTTGATTTGTTTAACACTTTTTTGGTTACTACATGATTCCATATGTGTTATTTCATAGTTTTGATGTCTTCACTATTATTATACAATGTAGAAAATAGTAAAAATAAAGAAAACCCTTGAATGAGTAGGTGTGTCCAAACCTTTGACTGGTACAGCAAGTCTTACTCAAGGGCCTTCAACACACCTGATTACAATTTTTGAATAAAGCTCTACAAATACTGTTGCAATGGTTGAATCACAGCATCGTTGTAAGCTTATTACATTGCTGCTAGTTGACACGGCTAGTCATGCATTCGTCATGCATTTGAGTTGTATCCTTCTGAATGGGCTCCACAGTGACAACGTATTTAGTGGTGGGGCTGTAGTGGCTGGTATGCACAGAGCATAAGGAGTTGTGGGACCTCATAGCGATCTCTCCTCTCCGTGGGATGTGCTGGGGGATGACAGAGTTGTAGGACTGGCCCAGTATCATCTTCTGCTGCTGGGGGATCTGCCACAGGACACTCTGCTTGAGGAGCAGGGCCTCATCAGAGATCTTGGGCTCCCCGTCCTCCTCATCCCCAGCACTGCAGCCAGGCTCGGAACCCTTGTAGGAGGATAACCCTGGAATCGGTGTCCAAATAAAACAATACCATGATACAACATTGGAGACTTATTGATGGTTTTGAGGATTGTTCTGTATGCATGTCAGACTATAGAACTAGTATATGTTAGTTACTAGCATTTCAAAAACATGTATTAACCATTGTAACTAAAACATTGTTATTCCCACAGATGTGTTTGGCCTTATACAAACAGACCTGTTCCAACTAGGATACTGTTCTCCCCTGGAAATCCTCCAGTTCACTACTGTTGTGTGCAGTGTTCTACTGAACTTGGTCTGACCCTCCAGACAAGCAAGCTTCCCTCACACCTCAGCCCAGAGGACTCCCAGGGGACCGGCCCATGTGCAGACAGACAGAAAGACACCAGCCTGGGAGGCTGCACGGCAGGTAAACTGGTGCCAGACCCCTTGGTATCCCCTATCTGTCTGGATGTGTAAGGATACCAAACAGGAACATGCCAGGGGTTAATGACGCAGACCTGGATCTGTCTGTGGCCCCAACAGCTCACTGTCACATTCCCTGACCCCCTGAAGACCATGCCTCAGCAGGACTCTGGTGTTATTCACTGCTTTATGCACCAGCCTGGATATGTAGTACTGTAAGAGGGAAATTTCTACCAAAAAGACGAACAGGGAATGTATTTTTTATTTTAAAAATGTAACTACTACATTTGAGAGAGATATGTGAGTATGTGACTATGAACATCAATCCCAAAAACAAGTTAGTGTGCATGAGCAGTTGGCTTTCAGTTTGTTTAACACCACACACTGTAGATGCCATAGATGTCCTTGTTCCACATGGCTAGCTCTCTGGAGATCTGTTCTTAGTAAGGACGTGCACATGCAGGCTTTTCCAAGAAACTGCACACCCTAATCTCTCCTCACTTTACAGATACACTTTCATTCCTGGAAACAAAAACATTGGAAGTCTAAACAACACGATCAGCACTCATGAGACAATACTAAGTTCAGTTCAAAAATGTGACTCAGCTTGAATTTGTCACACACCACAGACTAAACCGGGAGAGGTCAAAATACCTTGTTTCAAGCAACCAGACATGGTCAAAAACAAGTAAAAAAATGTATATCATGCCCTGACTGACACATTGTTGTAAACATCTGACAGATTTCAGCAATTTATCCAAGTAATTACAACTATATCTAATCCCTTTCATCTGAATCATTACTTTTTTGCTTATTGTCTACTAAAAGGATTATTTAATAGGTAGTTTGAATTCATGACAAGATCTGTGTGTGTTAGGTGGAGCAGCACAGGGGAACCCAAGAGCAGACTCAGACCAGGAAACAGGGATGAATGAACCCAGGTATTTATTGTAACACAGGGAGAGATGGAGTGCAGATCCAGGGAAGCTCGGATGAGTTGTAGGAAACCAGATGTGGAGGCTGAGGTTGGAGTGAGCTGGGTTGGGACAGGGTAAACAGGTCCGGAGGGGAATCCAAGGGAGTGGTGGTGAGCTGAATCCAAAACAGGGTAGCAGGGTGGTGAGATGTGGAACAGGAGACAGGAACCAGAGTCAGAGCGGCAAAATGAACGGAGATTACGATCTGGCAGAGTGGAAGCTGCAGGACTGAGTATTTGTAGAGGTATTGATTATGGAACGGGTAGCAGCTGGTGGGGATCTGCTCTGACTCCAGCACACCTGTCTCCAACCACACAATCACACACACACACACACACACACACACACACACACACACACACACACACACACACACACACACACACACACACACACACACACACACACACACACACACACACACACACACACACACACACACACACACACACACACACACACACACACAGAGAGGGAGAAGGAGAAGGAGAAGGAGAAGGAGAAGGAGAAGGAGAAGGAGAAGGAGAAGGAGAAGGAGAAGGAGAGGGAGTGTACTGGGGGAATGGCTGCAGGTCAAGGAGACACCGGATGTCCACTAGGGGGTGTGGCAGGAGCAGATGTGACAGTGTGTTTCCCCCGCTGGCTTCCTCACAGTCTCCTAGGTAATTGTATACAATGACTTCCTCAAAATAACCTGATATTACGCATTTGAGACATGTGAGTCGATCCATGTCATTTCAGCAAGCCATGACACCACCATCCCAGATTGTTATGAAATTGTTTCTGTAGTTAGAAACAGGTAAGATTGGAATTCCTGAAACATTATTTTGTAGAAACGTAACTATGTAACCTATTTGATTGCACCCAAATTGGCCATTTTAATTCATAGGATTCAGATAATATTAATTAAATATAGTACCCAACATCTGATGTGGACCAAAATAATTTCTACCAATATGTAAGACATGAGGAATAAAAAACATTGTCAAAAGCCAACCACGAACCCCCCACAACTCATGCCAATCCAATCCCACCCCAACAACCAGTATACAGTATCAGTTTTCTATGTTTGACAAGTAGTGTGAAGCTAAGCGTGGGTGGCTTTTGACAATTTTTGGGGGATTCCTCATATGTTACTCATTGGTAGTGTTAGGTTCTTATTTTTCTGAGTAAATAACTCACGGACACTAGAGAAGCTTTAACCAAGTTCAATTCTTCCCAGAGGTTCTGTACAGCTGTAATTCAGACAACCCAACATTTCTCCCATCACAGATATATATATATCTGGTTCTACAGGAAAGAGTAACAGGATACTAAACCCTTATTACTCCCTTCAGGGGATCTGACCTCACCTTCTGACCTCAACCCCTCCTTCACCTAATCCACAGATGTCCATCTGTCTCCCCTATATCAACACGTTGCTCTCCTCCCGTCCACCCAACACATTCCAAAGCCATCTGTTTTTCTACAGAGATCCATTAACTTCTAACATGAAACCCAGTCTCTTTCACTCCTAATATTCTATGCTTCTTCTCTATCATTTATTTGATATCTCAATGTTCAAAATGTCGAATCCAACAGTCCCTCCTCTTGAACAATAGCATCTTAATGTTCAATTCATCTAAACTTGGAAATTACTAATAAATTGATAAACAATGATAATAAAACATGAATTAAAAAAACGAACAAATGATTATAAAACATGAATTGAACAAACAAACAAATGAACAAACAATGAACAAACAGTCACCGTGAGGTTTACAAGTTCAGAGACTTATAGCCTCTGTACTATGATCACACAGCAAAATGCCATTCCAGCTGAATCTGCTGTCTCGTTCTATGGCAGATGGAGCAGCTTTTAGTTTCTCCACTTTCCCCTTCTGGTTCACAAGAGAGTAATAGCACAAGACTTGGAAAGCAACAAAAATACACAAAATATAACAGTTTTAACGATGTGATAAGCTATGCATAATTATATATATCCAGGATACTTTCCTGCTGGGTTCCACAAAAATGAAAGCTCTACAAAGCTTCTTCGTGTTTTCGCCCAGTCTTTCCCTTTCGGCCCCAGGTTCCGAGAGGTGTTCCCAAGTCATGTCATTTTCACTTTGTTCCCCATCTCCTCCATTTCACCAGATAGGCACGTTACCTGATATGCAAGTGTGTATCCCTCATCAACATTACATCCTCTTGAGGTAAATCAGCACTGTATATGCTTTCACATCAATGCCTTCAACATTTTGTTCAGAGTAAAATTACCCCTCTATCCTCTATCATAACCAATAAAGCAGCAAACCCAACCCAACTATGATGTGAAAAGTAGCACCCAGATCCAACCCTCTGTATGTCTTACAGTGGAATCTAGTCTCTCTCTCTCTCTCTCTCTCTCTCTCTCTCTCTCTCTCTCTCTCTCTCTCTCTCTCTCTCTCTCTCTCTCTCTCTCTCTCTCTCTCTCTCTCTCTCTCTCTCTCTCTCTCTCTCTCTCTCTCTCTCTCTCTCTCTCTCTCTCTCTCTCTCTCTCTCTCTCTCTCTCTCTCTCTCTCTCTCTCTCTCTCTCTCTCTCTCTCTCTCTCTCTCTCTCTCTCTCTCTCTCTCTCTCTCTCTCTCGGTGTCTTCACTCACCCATTATGCAGCTGTTCCTCACTTCACATGAGAACTATGCACCCCCCAAGGAGAGACATGATGATTTTTACCACTGCAGGTACTGTACGGAGTAGTGTGTGTCTCAAACCAATGCTGTTCCAACACCCCCGCCTGGTGTCTCTTGATGTACACTCAATCTCCAGAATTCAGCCCGTGCCCTTGGTTATCTCTGCTTTCACCTGAGGATTTACACACTGCAACACATGGGTCATTTCCTGACAACATCATTTGTGATATTTGAATAACCGCATTCCCTGTCCTCCCATCGGTCCCCTAGTTACCAGTTACCAATCCATGTGACATGAGTCGTCATAAACTGATATCCCAACAATTCTACTACAGTAACCACTGCTACTTCCAACATGACCCATGACTATAGTCTCACAATACCCCTCATTTGCTCAGTAGTCCAGTTCCATGCTATCAATATAGCATCCTACGCTACTAGTACAGCTCCTTCAGTTACTGTCCCTACAGCTCCTTCAGTTACTGTCCCTACAGCTCCTTCAGTTACTGTCCCTACAGCTCCTTCAGTTACTGTCCCTACTGCTCCTTCAGTTACTGTCCCTACAGCGACTGCCGTGAGAATACCTCCTGCATGCAATCTGTCAATCTGTCGGCTGTCGGCTGTTAGAAATTGGAGAAAAACAAAATGAGTTGGGAATAATATCCAACCTAACAAAACTCTGAGTCACAGGTGTCCTGAAAGTTTACCATAGTGTCTGACATGCCGCTGGTATCTCTTCTACTCTCACCATGATCTAGGTATGTGTAATGTTCAACTAAATCCCCATTTTGTGTACAGTTAGCGGTTGTCTCTCTTCTATGAGCTATCTCTTGTAACAATATACAGTCTCTAGGAATGATACTCCTCTATCATTATATCTAACCCATAACACACTATACTCCTAATGCATTTTCTACAGTTATAAACATACTAACACATTCTCAAATCAGTTAGGCAATATACATCATTCCCTCCTCTGGAACAATGAACACCCTCATGTTCCACGAAACCTAAAAACATATTGACTTGAAAAGAGAAATAAAGTACATGTTTAATAACTTAGCACCACTCATTGATGTGACGTAACCTAAAAATTCTGAATACAGGGTAAAACAAAAAAGAACAAAAAACTTTCATGGTCATCCCAAGCTATCATCCAGTCATTCCCCCAAACAAACCACCTCCCCTCAGGATGACACTTAGAGATACGTTTCTGGAGACTTCTGGAGACTCAGAACCAAATAAATGTTATCAGCGCGCCCACCCCTCATCGTGCTTTAGCAATTCTCTCTTGCTGTATCCCAATCACAGCTAAAACATTTTATAAATGATCCAACCCAAATTTAGAATGACTGACCTCAGTGCTTACTTTGAGTCTAGGGCTCAAATTTCAGTTCATCAACTTAGCACACATCATCCCTGTTAGAACATACATTTATAAACAACTTTTTATTGCCGGTCATAACTCTTCTCATTACAGCCCCCCTTTGTCCCTGTTTTCCTGTCATGGGTGGCCTGGTAAAGAAAGATCAGTATCTCAATGCATTCTCAGTCTAAATAGTTAGCAGGGCATATACCACCACCCCCCGTTTCCTTCACCCGGCACTTATCATTCTAGTATGTCTTCTTCAGATATC